>NC_053168.1:54312573-54330679 GCF_016835505.1 Polypterus senegalus | reverse complement strand
TTACTCTACATTAAATATGTAACAAGATATAGATGGGAGCTCTCAATCATACAGAAAAACAGATAAGTAAAGGTTTCTTTTGTAGGCAACTGGCAGAAGAATTGTTTCAGGAATACTTGCATCTTATTGGTGCCAGTTAAGCACAAGGATTTACAGACCTTCCTTTATTTAGATGTAGTGCTGTGGGATTAATTTTTAAAACATGTGTGACATGCTGTGCTGTGGAGGGAATTGAAATATCTGCTGAGACATAACCTTGATCTGACCTGTGTGAATGCACTCTTGTGATATTCAGGTGGTCTGAGAATGGGTTGTATGCATGAATATCATCAAGCTTAGCAAAATGCCTAAGGAAAATTGTATTGTATTTAAAGGCAGAAGGTACACTTCACGGTTAATATGAGGCAGTTGTGAATCTCTCACACTAGGTATTATCACCTTTCATGTTGAGAAATAAACTGCAAGGTAAACCCATTTTTGCTGATATTGTAATTGAGCATACCATATTGTGAGATGTTGCCATGCTGAAATGAGAGGAAATCTGGGTCAGAATGTGAAAATACATTCTGCAAAACATTACATTGCTAATAATACACCATTGACCTCTAGCTTTCAAAGCCAGGCATTAAGAGTGTTCTATGGCATGTGAGACATCAAGTTATCACACCATTCATTTACATATTGAAGCTTGGACTTCATATTTTTCTCTCTTCAGTTCTAATGGGTCATGTCCCACATTTCAAAAAATGTAATGCAGTTTGTAGAGGAATAGACATTGGTATATAGATGTCACATGATTATAGCACCAAAATGGATATCAGACAAGTAACAATGTAAAAAGTACAAAGACATACTGTAAGTGAGTGTACATTAAGTGCTTTCCACAAAACCAGAACAGGTGAAAACTGAAAAAAAGTTTTTATACAAAGGCATGGCATTATCTGACAGTGGGGTGGCTGATGTAGAACGGAGAAGAATTAAAAATACACAGGATGAGAAATTTGGGGATCAAGCAGTAACATCAAGTATTAATGCATGGACGAAAAAGGTAATGAAGGAAAGACCATTAAAAGTAACCAGCACGGAGATACAGTATCTCAGTGGACAAGGAATCCAATATATCAACAAAAGGAAACAACGTCAATAAAGCAGGGATACTACAGAGTTTTAGTAGAAAAGCAAAGGAAATATTTAATAGAGATAGGGTACTGAAAATGTGAAAGGAAGTCAAGAAGGTAACATGAGAGAGAAGATAGTAATGGACATGCTTATGGTAATTAAGTTAGTGATATAAATACGCATTTAAACAATTTACGAAATATTGTTCTTACCAGTGAACCTAAAAACAGACTGGAGAATAGTGCTACATTTAATATGACAACCTCATTACTGAAAAAAAATAAATTAAAGTGGAAGCTAACTAGTCTAATGATATTAGATTTAAGTAATGGCATTTGGTCAAGGGGGAAAAAATCTCTATATATCACACTACGGTACTTAAAATTTACTTTACACTTTGGAATGATCTGAAAATCTGAAATCTTGAGCACTCCAGTAAAACATTTCAATTTCATACAGTGACTAGTCAAGGAATTAAACCATGGTGGCTGCAATTATTATGTAATACTGCTTAAAAATTTCTAAAAAAGTCAATATTGTATATAAAGTTTTCCAAGTTTTATAATTCATCTAGTAACAAACTTTATATTCAGTGGAATTTAATTATTAAATAAATATTTAAATTAAGTGACAGTTTTTGGAAATGCTATTTGATGGCTCTGTTAGAAGAATATGGTTCCAGTCAAATCAGTGTTTGGACCGTGTTGTTGCTACCCATGTCTACATGAGCTTTTTCTTTTGCTTAATATTTCTATCAGATGGTAGAGAACCATTGGCAGTCACACCAGTATATAAACTTCGAAACCACAAGTTGTACAGTCAATCAAGTATTCAGATTTTTTTAATATCTATACTAATAAAAGGCAAAGCCCTCACTCAGTCACTCACTCACTCATTCACTCACTCACTCACTCACTCACTCATCACTAATTCTCCAACTTCCCGTGTGGGTGGAAGGCTGAAATTTGGCAGGTTCATTCCTTACAGCTTCCTTACAAAAGTTGGGCAGGTTTTATATCGAAATTCTAATGGTCATAACTGGAAGCAGTTTTTCTCCATTTACTGTAATGGAGATGAGCTTCAACGCCGTGGGGGCGGAGTTTCGTGTGACATCATCACGCCTCCCACGTAATCACGCAGTACATAGAAAACCAGGAAGACCTCAAAAAAGCACTGAAAAAAACATGCATTATATAATTGAGAAGGCAGCGAAACAATAAGAAGCGGCGAAAGTGACATATACAACCATATTCATGAGTTCTGCTACTTCGGAAACAAAGCACGATGTAAACCTACACTTTAAATTAAGTTCATAGACAGGCTGCCGCTGGCGTTTGTAATTTAGTGCCTGCCCATATAAGGCCGTCCGTCAGCGGCAATCCAATAGCAAACTGCCACTAAATATTCACGGGTGAAGGACTGTGCTTATGGAAAGGAAGATGAGATGGTCAGGGTGGTGTTTGACACAAACTCAGCGAAACTGCGAGAGAAAGTTTTAAGTGCCAGGACTAAGGTAACATTAAATACAGCCATGGACATAGCACGAGATGGCACCAGCACAGCTGGGAACCTTCGATGCATGTACACCGAGCGGCTCACGTGAACTGGCGCGAGTGCACAGATAAAAGCAACAGTTCCAAAGAGCTGAACAAAACCGAATTACACAATTGAAAAGGCAGCAAAAATATGAAGCGTCTGATACATATAAGCATATTCATAAATCCAACTACTGCGGAAACAAAGCACACGTTGGAAAAAGTCAATGTCCCGCTAAAGGAAGACAGTGTAAAAAAAACGTGCATGCAGTGTGTCAGGTCTCAGATAAAGAAGAAGACGAGCTGTTTATTGATGCAGTAAGAAACGAATCGATGAATGAAACCTGTCATCTTTACAGCGATTGACAAACAGGGAATGTAACTTGAACACAACACATCCTACAAATACGAACCTGATTGAAAGAAATAATGATAATCAAATCCTTGATGACAGCAACACTCAGTAACACTCACAAAACAAATACTGTATATTGACAGTCATGTTACGTTATTTTTAAAATGTTCCCTTTTCTTTTCTAGCTTTTTAACACACTACTTCTCCTGCGATATATATATATATATATATATATATGTATATATATATCCCGATCTACATACTCGAATAATGGATACTTTATTCGCCATCAATGATTGTTTTGGTAAAGCCATACTCAGTGTATTCATTAGATGAGCGGTAAAAAGTAAGAGGGAGGATGACTTATTGAGGCATGCAGGCTGTAGTCGCGTCAACTCTATCTGAATTGCGATCACATTTGAAAAATATATCTTTTCAAGTTCTATTTAGTCCATATGTGTCAAACTCAAGGGCAGCGGGCCACATCCGCCCGGGCGTAATTATATCCGCCCGAGATCATTTTATATACTGTATTATTGTTATTAAAGCCGGGTATATGAAGCGCTGGTAACACAATAAACTACAGATCCCATAATGCAGCGCTTCAGCTGCCTTGCGCACTACTAGTTAATCAAGTCTACCTTATGATGCTGCAAGTTATTGCGAAGCTAGCTCACACGATGCTGAAGAGAAAAGTTGATTCTGAAAATAGAGCCTTTAAAACCGATGGGAGGCTGAGTATATGTTTACTGAACCCGTGTGTCTCATTTGTGGAGCTAATGTGGCTGTAATTACAGAATTTAATCTAAGACGGCACTATGAGACAAAACATCAGGGTAACCTGAATGCAATGCAGAAGATACAGAAAGCAGAATAATTAAATAAGAATCTGACACTTCAGCGGACGTTTTACCGTGCACAATCACAAAGTGATTTTAAGTGAAGCTGCTTTTATGGGAGACACAAATGCACCAGTTCACCTTGCCCCACTTTCCCTGTTGCCAAGTAATGTTAAACCAAGTCGTCACTACGGTGTTCCCAAATCGCACTTTGCTGATAAACTGGCGCACTCAAGCACTGAGTTTGCACGGCGCTTTGGTGACTTTGAAGAACAAAAAGTCCGTCTACATGCGGCTCGAACCTTGTGCATGTTTGGTAGCACATATCTGTGTGAGAAGCTCTTCTCAGTGATAAAGACTAACAAAACAGCACACAGGAGTCGCCTCACTGATGAGCACCTGCAATCCATCCTGAGAATCTCCACAACACAGAACCTCACACAAACAGAAACGAACCTGTGGCCAAAAAAAGATGCCAGGCGTCCAGCTCTAAAATGACATATGAGCAAAGACAACTGAATGATTTGATTTGTTATTGCTGAAAGGAACACATTTTATTTATATTTCCAGGTTTTGTTATGCAGCATGTTCATATTTGAATTTGTATAATTTTGACAGGATATATTTTTATGGAGAGCAAAATCTTTTGGGATATTTAAAATCTAAGTTTATTTTTATATAAAATTACATAAGAGTAAAGAAATTTGAATGTTTGTTCTTTTAACGTTTACTTTATTTCTAACTTGTATAATTTAGACAGGATATATTTTTATGGAGAGCAAAATATTATAAGTTGTTTAAGGTTTGAGTTGATTTATTCAGAATAATATTCCTGTCTGTTTTACCATTCCTACCAAAGATATTTCTGTCGACTAAATAAAAATTCCTTCTATTTAAAATTTAAATAGAACTTGAACAAATCTGATAGTTCATAATATCCACGCAGACTTGCACGTAAGAGCGGAGTTATCCGTTTTAACAAGCAGCGTATTGCACTGATCTGAAATAGCTGTGTGTGTATATATGTTGTGTATGTATATATGTATGTGTGTATGTATATATGTATGTGTATATGTATTTATGTGTGTGTGTATATGTATGTGTATATATGTAGATATATATATGTATGTATATATGTGTATATGTATAGATATGTATATATATATATATGTTTATGTGTGTGTGTGTATATATATATATATATATATATATATATGACAACAACACTCATCACTCACAACAGTGACAAAACAATTACATTGACAATCATGTTACGTTATTTTCAAAATGTTTCCTTTTCTTTTCATTACTTCTTTACCACACTACTTCTCCGCTGCGAAGCGCAGGTATTTTGCTAGTATATATATATATACTGTATATATATGAGTAGGCAAAAGAAGGTTTACAGTTGCTCGAATGGAAAAAGACATGAGGGTTATTATCGTTGCATAATACAGTGTCTCACATCATATTATATTTTTCTCAGCTGTTCTGAGGATATATGCAAGTAAAAAAAATCATTGTATTATGTACACATAACAATAAACCTGACTTGATCTGACTTGAAGTGTCCTGTTCTCCAGTTTCCTCCAGTCCCCTAAAGACATGTAGGTTAGTTAAATTGTAGTCTCTATGAGTGGAATGGCATCCTTTTTAGTGTTCCTTCTAACTTTGGCTGATTCTGTCAGGATAGACCAGTGATGGATTAAGCAGATCACAAAAATGGATGAATTTTTAATTTAAAATACATACTTTCAACTATAATTGTTTTTGCATTACAGTAATATATATAATTGTGACATTTATTTGAATTTCTTGATTTATGCAGAGAAATAGTAATGATACTTACTATTATTGTTAAACTTGTTTATGATATGAATATCACTTTAATGTGAGACATGTTAATGCATTTTCACATTATATAGTCAGCAAAAAAAGAAACGTCCTCTGACTTTCAACTGTTTTTACTTTCAGTAAACTTAATGTGTAAATATGTGTATGAACAGTAAAAGAGTCAGCACCATAAGACATAAACTAAAAATGTTTCACAATGTGTCCCTGAATGAAGGGAGGCTCAAAATCAAAAGTACCAGTCAGTATCTGGTGTGGCCACCAGCTGCTTGAAGTACTGCAGTGCATCTCCTCCTCATTGACTGGACCAGATTTGTCAGTTCTTGCTGTGAGATGTTACCCCACTCTTCCACCAAGGCACCTGCAAGTTCCTGGACATTTCTGGGAATGGCCCTAGCCCTCACCCCCATTATTGCTAAAAAAACCCTTTGAAAAGGGGGCTTTTTTTCTGGTATTATCCTCAAAACCCCAAAGGATTTTTCATTAAGGGGAAAAAACCATACCCGGGTTTTAAAAAACCCCCTTGGAAATGGGCCCAAATTCCCAAAAAAACCCCCCTTACAACCCCCCAAATGCCTGGAAAAGGGATTTTGGAAACCCGTTCCCATTTGATAAATTTGCTCTTCCCTTTGGGGAAATTTTAAAAAAATGGTACAACCAGGCAAAATTAAATCCTTTTTCCACCCATAAAGAGCCCCTTTTAATAGTTTAGGACCCTGGGGGCCCGTGGTGGCCCCTTTTTGTCAGGGGGAAAAAAACTTTTTCATATTTGGAAAAAATTTTTTGAAAATTTTACTAAGCCGAAAAGGTTCCCTTTCCCTTGCCCCGGAAACAAACCCTTTTAAAGGATGGGGTACTGGTGGTTTTTTTTAAATTCTTTTTTCCCCCGAAAACCAAAAAAGCTAGAGTTGTGAAAACAAGCCCAATTTTGGGAACTAAAATTAAGCTTCCCAAAAAATTTTTAAAAAACCTTTTTTCCCCCCACCATTTACAAACCACCAACCACCCCCATGGGAAAAAGGGAATGATGGATTGGGTTTTAAATTTTTTAAAGAAATTCTGCTCACTCATTTTGGGGGAAAAGTCTCAAAAAAAATTCCGGGTTTTAAAATAATAAAAACCCAAAAGGAAAAATTTTTAAATAAATTTTAAATTTTAAACCTTTTTTTCCAAAATTTGTTAAATGAATTTTGGGAACCCTTCTTTTACAAAAAACCCCTTTCTCTTAAAAGGTTCATGTTGTCTTCCAACCCAAAAAAATTTTGGGTTTTTTTTATCTAAAAACCCTTTTTTAACGAGTGGGAATTTTTTAAAGTTTAATTCCCCATCAGCTTAATTTTAAAATGGATTTTCCCCCCTTTATTAGCATTTACCCAACATTTTACCCCAGGGTTTCATTCTGGGGTTTTTTTTTCCCTTTTCAAACCAAAATTTTGAAACCCTTTTTAAATTTACAAACTTGAAAATCCTAGTTTAAACCCCCGGGGCCGATTTAAATCTAGAACCCCGGTTTTGGACCAAAAAAAATCCAAAGCCCCGGAACTTTCTTAAATTCCCCCTTTTTTTCCCCATTCCCCCAATTTAGGTTTTAAACCCAAGTTTGCCCCGAACGGCCCCCCAAAACCCCAAAATTGCCCTTTTAAAGCAAATCCAAAATTAAAAGTTAAGGAAATTTCTTAAAAGAAATTGGAAAAAAGGGGGAAAAAATTAAAAAGGAAAACCAAAAAAAAAAAATTATTTTTTGTTCAAAAACTTGGGGATAAAAAAAAAATGGGTTATTAAAAACATTTAAAGCGGGAAAAAAAATTTGAAAACCACCAATTTCCCCAAATTTTTTTTTTTTTTTTTTTTTTTTTTTTTTTTTTTTTTTTTTTTTTTTTTTTTTTTTTTTTTTTTTAACAAAGTGGCCCCCCGAAAAAATAAAAAAAGAAGTTCCCCCCCCAAAAATCCAAAAGTTTTCGCCCCGTGGGGGGAAAAAAAAAGGCCGGGGAAAAAAAATTTTTTTTTAAAGGGCCCAAAAACCGGGGTTCCCCCCGGAGGGGAAGTGGTTTTAAAAATGAAAAAGCTTTTTTTTGTTAAAATTGAATCATTTGAGAAAAGAGTCCAAACGAGAATAGTTAATCATGTTTAAGTCCTCTATGCTGTAACCCCCAAAGGGGGGATTTAAACTTTATATGAAGTTAACATTTGTCAAAGTATAAAAATCTGAGATTCTATCACTTTTTGAGTTTGGGGTTTTTCTCAAACATTAAAGGCAAAGTGAAAATTTAAAACCATATTACAGACTCCATACTAGAGTTTTAGAAAGCCCGGGGGCCTCATGTAAAACCCCGGCATAGAACCCCCGACTAAAACATGTGAAGAAAAAGCCGAAATGTGTTTACGCAAAAAAACCCGATGCAGGAATCTGGGCTTCCCAATTTCCACGTTTTCCCCAATAAACCCCATCAGCGGGAAAAATAACGCGGACCCCGGTTTACCCCCAAACCCCCCAGAATTAGCCATTTGAATATGAAAATCAATATAAATCGCCCTTAAGCCACCCTTTCTGTGAAAAGAAAGGGGAAAAAGAAGGGAAATAAAAGAATTTCAGCAATCCCAAGTAGAGGAAATGAAAAAATATTATTTGTTCAAAAAAACCTTTTAAAATAACGGAAGGATCGAGGAAAGCGTGTTGGGAGAAACTTGAAAGCTACATTCCAAATCTTTAAAAGTCCCAGAAAAAAAAAGTAATATCAAAGTCCCCCAAAAAAGCCGAAGGGCCCACTGTCTGAGTTTTAAAAGAAAGTTTTAATAGGTAAGAGAAAAAAAGTGGGGAAAAGAAAATGTCAACCAATCTCAATTTAATTTTAATCCATAGTTTATTTTGTCAAAAAGTGAAATCATAAACTTCATTTTAAAATCGTTTTAATTAACCAGTTTCAAATCACATCGTAATTAAAGTAGCACGAAAGCTTTTTTTTGTTTTGATCTTCTATGTCTTATGTGTGTGAATCACTACTTGTTTTAAAACCCGGCTCTTTCCTCCAACGGGACAAGAATCAAAATTTTCGTAAAAAAAGTTCTCTGAATAACTAAAATACTGAGATGTATACGAATTTTTTCATATATGAGAAAGCAATTATTAAAATGTGTTTCATTTTATAAAATTTTATTGCAGCAGCAAAGGGGCAGCCCTAGGTTTGGAACGGGGAGAAGAATCGGGTTTTCCCGCCGGTAAGGTAGCTTATACAGGGGGATTGCATCCGGGGACACTGATACCCGCCTCGCGTCATAAAAAGCATTTAATTTTTCCCCCAAATTTGTCGCTGTGTTTTTAGCTGTTTTTTTTTTCTTCTGTTTTATTTTCCAACTAGTAAAACCGTTTTCCAGGGAGAAGAGTGTGTTAAAGAAGCAATGAAAAGAAAAGGAAAAATTTTTTGAAAAAAGTAAATGTTTGTCAATGTAATTGTTTTGTACGTTGTGAGGATGAGTGTTCGTCATATATATATATATATAAAATATATATATATATAAAAATATATATATATTTTACAACCCCGCAAAATATATAAAATATCTATACATAACACATACATACTGTCGACGCTGGTAGGAGGCAGGATTGATCTGGACAGACCGGGGTACTCCGGGGGTGGGGGGGTATTAACTTTCTCCCTCTGTTCCCCTATGGGAAAAAGACCCCTGCAAATAGGAGTTTGGGACGGGGGACAGCCCTTCCCTCCTCCCCATCTTCCCTGACGCACCCTTTCCCCCATCCTCCCTGGGGCCCTTTCCCTTTCCCCTCCACTCCGCCCCCCAAAATGGCGACCCCGGGGAGTGGGGCCCGAAATGAACTGTTTAGTTTTGATTTTGACCTGTTTTTTTTTTAACCTGTCAATAAAAGGGCCCGGGAAAACCCAACCCTTGAAAACCCTCTCGTCCTTACAACCCTAATGGCAGGAAAAGATCCCGGAATGACGGAGGGACGGGACCGGAAACCCCGCAGGGAATGAACGCCCAGCCCAGGCCCCGCAGAAAGGGAAGCCGCTCCCAAACCCGGGGGAGCTGGAGGCCAGGGGCGGTTAGGGAAGCCCAAGGGGCAGACCAGACCCCCAGGCAGCCCCTCCTATGGTCCCGGGGCGGGGCCCTTCGAGGACGCCGTGCCTACCGGGGCTTTTTGAGAGGAGGCCCCCCGAAAGGGCGCGGTCCGGGGGCCCCACGGCTTAGTGCGGGACGGCAGGTTTTAACCCCCCCTGAGGAGGGGGCCCGCAAATTCACCCCCTCAAGCCCAAAGCCGCCACGGTTGCCGGGCGGGGGCCAATGGCGGAAGGGGTTTTTTGACCCCCCCCGAGGCGCTCGAGTTCTAAAGGGGGGCTGCTGGTAGGCCAGGGGCCCCAAGGGGCGGAAAGGCGAGCGGGGGCCCTGTGAAGGCCTGGCAATGAAGCCCAGTTCCCCGCCAGCAGGCCCGGGGACGCTTAAAAAATATGTGGCCTCGGGGTCCGGGACCCGCCAGTTGGGGCCCCCCATTTGGGGGCCAAAAGCCGCTCGCGGGAACCCGCAGGGAGGGGCGCCCCCCCGGGGCTCCCGCTGCAGAAGCGCCACCCAGAGCAAAAGGCCCCCCCGGGGCTGTTTCGTGGGGGAGCCACCGGCCCCAAACTGCCCCCCCACATCCCCGGCCGGGACTGAGCTGGAATCAAGGGAGGGGAGACCCCCCGGACCCTTTTTGGCGAAGTCCGAAACGGGAGTTTTTTAAATGGGCACGCCGGGGGTTTTTTTTGGTTTCCCAAACATTACCATTGTTGCTCGCCGCTTGCCTTTTACCGCACAGTGGTTAAAGAAACATTTGTTGGTTACCTTTTACATGGGGGACTAGGTCAACGCCCCCACTGCTATTTTTACCCAAGGGGAACCCAATCCAAATGAGGGCCGGTTACCTGACCCCCTTTCCCAGTGATCCTGGACAAGACTGGTTAAAGAATCAGCGGGGCCTTTCCCCGCCCCGGGCCTCGTTGGGTCTTGTCATGAGGGGAAAAAGGAACCTCCCGGCCTCCACGCCAGCCGGGAGGCCCTGGGGTTGGTGTTCGGGGCCTTTCCCCGGGTAGGGCCTTTACCCAAGATTCCGGGGGGAGAAGGGGCTAGCAGGAATCTCCCCGCCCAGGTTTAAACCCCCGGGGGCCGACCATCAATTCGCCACGCCGGGCCCCCTTTTAAAAGGGCAGTAAAACATTTTTTCCCGAACGCATTGTTCTGCCCCAAAACTCGACAGCGACGGATCCACACCCAAAAACCCTTTTTTCCTTGAAAAAGATCTGTTGTACCAGTGGCTACCCAGAGGGGGGGCGGAAGTTGTCACCCCGACCCTTCCCGGGAGATTGCGAAAAGGGACATGCTCACCTCCTAGGCCCCCCAAAAAAAACTGGGGAGGATTAAGCCCGCTTACTGGCCTGGGGTCAACGGGGGGTCCGCGGGGTTCTTGTCTTGTCCGGAGTGCCAGACCCCCAGATTCCTAGGAGGGGCCCGGGGCCCCAGTCCCATTCCCTGGGGTCCCTTTGGAAAGGATAGGGGGCAGGGGGGACCCCCGGGGCCCCCCCAAACCCGGGCAAAGAATCCAGCGGTGGACTATGCCACCCGGGGAAAAGGCGGGTTTCCCCGCCCCCAATACTAAAAGACGACGGGAAATGGTTAACTTACCACGCCCCGGATACTCCGAGGTCCTCAACCAGGGACGCCCCCTTTACTTTGGGTACGTTTAAGGAGGGGGCCCAAAATTTCCGAGATAAAACACCTGAAAGCCCAGTCATCACCCGAAAAGACGGGTTGGCGAGGATTTAAAAGACGCTTAACAGAGCTCCGGGAGCCGCCGACGCAGGAATGGGGCCGCCTCCGCCGGTTTTTTTGCCACCGGGGGTACCCAGGCCTCTACGGGGTTCTCCTTTGAATTACTATAGGGCACAACCCCGGGAATCCCCGCATCCTAAAAGAAGGCTGGGAGGCCGGGCCTTTTCCCCCCCTCTAATATTTTGGGAGTAAAGAAACTGCGCCACCACTCAAAAGATAGGCCCTCCGAGCACCGGGGCTCCGGCGAAGCAGCGGGCCCGTGTTCAACCGCAATCCTCCCCAGGGAGTTCCGCCTGGGACCGAAGAGGTGCCGGGGCCCACCTCCCACCGGCTTGCCACTGGCAAGGGCCACGAGGTTAAGGAGAGAAAAGGACCGCCACATTTGAAAACAGCCCAACCCCAAGAAAATGAGAGGATCTATCATGTCAACCTGTTAAAGCCCTGAAAGATAGAGAGGAGCTTTCCCCCCCCCGTAGGTCACTCCCTTTTCACAAAGCCCTTAACCTCGTGAAGAGCTGACCCCCAAGCAGGGGAGGATTTGCCCAAAAACCCGACCCCCCAGGTAGTGACGGTCACCCCCCGACCGCCTGGATTGAGACATATAGCCGGAGCCCGGGAATCGCCCGAGAGGCCCTTACCACTCCCCGGGGGCAAAAAGCCAAGGGAACTGAGGTAAACAGTTGGGGAAGGGGAAAAATTGAAGAGAGCCATAGTCCCCGGTCCAGCCCTATTGTCCTCGCCGCCAAGGGCCCTGGGGGTTTAAAAAGACTTTTGACGCCCGAATCAGATCTCCAGTTTGGGCCTACCCCATGCCCCGCATTGATTTTTTCCCCCTTTTAGCGTTTTCGGCATCTGCTCCCCTTAATGAAAAAGGGTTTTGGAAATTTTTTAACGATCCGCAAAAGGGGAAAAGGCCTTTAGACCCTTTGCGGGACTGGGAGTAAAGGTCCCATTTGGGGTTACGGGGGTCCGCACTTCCAAGCCCGGTAGATAGAGTGCTGACGCCACCCGTCCCTTGGTTTTCCTGGAGCGCCCTTTTTGCCCCCATTTGGGGCCAGCCGTCCCCCCCCGCGCCGCCTCCCCAAAACCCCCGGAAATTTTTTGGATTAAAGGGGCCTTTTGGTTTCCTGGGGGGACTGGCAAAGCCCAAAAGGGAAAGCTTTAGTGGTCCCCGGGTCCAAGCTGATTTCTGGGTTTTTCTCCGCCTTTTTTCTTTTCCCAAAAAAAACCCTTTTTGCCTGGGGCAAAAGGGGCCCCCTTGTGGGTACCCCAAAAAAGAACACGCGCTCAGTGACCTAAAGAAAGGCCCTCGTCGACCCGTGTTTGGAGTTTTTTTGGGTCCCCGACCGACCCCCGTGGGTGCCCCCCGGGGGCGGCCCCGTGGGTTCGGCACCCGTGATGTCCACCGAAAAATGGACCGGGGAGCCCCCCGCATAGGGGGAGGCCTGGGCTTTAAGGGGGAACCCACCCCCAACCTGGGGGCCGCCCGGGACGGGCCCGCACTTCCCCGTTGTGGAAAAGGGGAACTCTCCCCTGGTTCCTGGCAAAAAAGGTTCCTGCACTTTTGGGGGACCCGGCCAATCCTCCTCCCATTCCGCCCCGGTTTTCCCCACCTGCGGGCCTCTGGGGGGGCTACGCGACCAGGGGAGGCAGGATTGATTGGGACAGCACCTGGGAAACCACCCCCGGGAATGGTGGGTATTAATTTTCCCCCTCTGCTTCCCTAGGAAAAAGCCCGCCCTGCCCCATAGGATAGATGCCCGGGGCATCTCCCTTTCCCCCGCCATCTTGCCCTGACGCATCCTTCCCATCCCCCTTTCGGGCCTTCCCCACATTCCCCCACTCCGCCCCCCCAAAAAAGTGCCGCACGCCAGGAGTCGGCCCGAAGAACGTTTAGTTTTTGATTTTTTGGTTTAAAAATAAGGGCCAAAACCCCCAACCCCTTTCTGCCCCTCTCGTCCTTTAAATACATACACAAATAATACACACAAATATATATATACATACACACACACATATATAAACATATATAATAAAACATATCTACATATAACACACAGTATTTCGGGTTGTGCAAACGCGTTTTTTAAAAAGGGAAAACCCCCCCAGGGGTCTCGGGATATTAGAACATCGATTTGTTCAAGTTCTATTTAAATTTTAAATAGAAGGAATTTTTTTTTTGTCCAAGAAATATCTTGGTAGGAATGGTAAAAAAAGAAGGTATCATTCGGAATAAATCAACTCAAACCTTAAACAACTTATAAATTTTTTCTCCATAAAAATATATCCTGTCTAAATTATCTTAAAAAAAGAAAGTAAAAGAAAAAACATTCAAATTTCTTTACTCTTATGTAATTTTAATTTTATAAAAATAAACTTAGATTTTAAATATCCCAAAAGATTTTTCCATAAAAAATATATCCGGGGAAAAATTATACAAATTCCATATAAATCTGCAAACAAAACCTGAAAAAAAATAAAATGGGGTTCCCTTTCAGCAAACAAATCAAATCATTCAGTTGTTTTTGCCTTTGTCATTTTAGAGCGGGACGCCTGGCATTTTTTTTGGCCCAAGGTCGTTTTGTTTGGTGGAGGTTCTGTGTTGTGAGTTTCCAGGATGGATTGCAGGTGCCACAGGGAGGCACCCTGTGGCTGTTTGTTAGTTTTATCACTGAGAAGAGCTTAATATTGTACTAAAAATGCCCGGTTCGGCGATGTAGACAGACCCTTTTTGTTCTTCAAAACACCCGTGAAACCCCCAGTGCCAGTTTATCAGAAAATGTTATTTGGGAAACCGGGATACTTTGGGTTTACATTACTTTAAAAGGGAAAGTGGGGGAAATGGTTGGCTCCCATAAAAAACAGCCCCAATTGAAATCACTTTTGATTTTAGGTAAAAACGTCCCTGAAGTGTCAGATTCTTATTTAATTCTTTTTGCTTTCTGTATCTTTTGATTGATCCAGGTCTTTCAGGTTACCCTGATGTTTTTTTTATAGTGCCCCTTAGATTAAATTCAATTCAGACACAATAGCTCCACAAATGAGAACAGGTTAGAAAATATACTCAGCCTCCCATGGTTTTTAAAACTCTATTTTCGAATCAACTTTTTTTCTTCAGCATCGGGTGAGTGGGGGATTATGGGATCGAGTTTTTTGTGTTACCAGCGCCTTATATACCCGGGGTTTAAAAAAAATACAGTATATAATGATCTCGGGGCGGGTGCCCGCTGCCCTTTTAGTTTAACATATGGACTAAATAAATTTGAAAAGATATATTTTTTCAAATGTGATTGCGAAAACGATAGGTTGCCCCAAACTACACCTGCATGCCCAAACATCCCCCCCCTTTACTTTTTCCTTTATCTAATGAATAATGAGGGGGCTTTCCCAAAAAATTTAATGGCAAAAGTACCCATTATTCGAGATGTAGATGGGGTATTATATAATATATAATATCCCCCGGACAGGGAGAAGTAGTGTTTAAAAAGGAAAAGAAAAGGGGAACTTTTTAAAAAAATAAGAAATGACTGTCAATATACAGTATTTGTTTTGTGAGTGTTACTGAGTGTTGCTGCCATAAGGATTTGATTACATTATTTCTTTTAATCAGGTTCGATTTGTGGATTTTTGGGCCCAAATCTGGGTTTGTCAATCGCTGTAAAGATAAGGGTTTTCATTATTGTTTGTTTTTTTACGCATCAATAAACAGCTCCCCTTTTCTTTCTTTATCTGAGACCTAAAAACCATGCACGGGTTTTTTACACTTCTTCCTTTAGCGGAACTTTTTTTCCAACGGTTTTTTTTCCCCCGGTGTTGGATTTAGTATGCTTTTGGGAGACGCTTATTTTTGCTCCCCAATTGTGTAATTCTTTTGTTCAGCTTTTGAATTTTGCCTTTATCTGGCACTGCATCAGTTCACGTGAGCACCGTACATGCATAGAAGGTTCCCAGCTGTGCTGGTGCAATCCCCCGCTATGTCCATGGCTGTATTTAATGTTACCTTAGTCCTGTATTTAAAACTTTCTCGCAGTTTTGTGAGTTTGTGTCAAACACCACCCTGACCATCTCATCTTCCTTTCCATAAGCACAGTCGTTCACCCGGAATATTTACACGTGGCAGTTTGCTATTGGATTGCCGCTGACGGACGGCCTTACATGGGCAGGAAATTAAATTACAAACGCCAGCGCAGCCTGTCTATGAACTTAATTTAAAGTGTAGGTTTACATCGTGCTTTGTTACCAAGGCAGAACCCATGAATAGGGTTGTATATGTCCCCTCGCTTGTTCTTATTGTTTCGTTTCCCTTTCTCAATTATATAAGGGTGTTTTCTTGAGCGCTTTTTGAGGTCTTCCGGGTTTTTCTTGCTGTGTGATTAGTGGGAGGCATGATGATGTCACACGAAACCCGCCCAATGGGCGTTGAAGCTCATCTCCATTACAGTAATGGAGAAAACTGCTTCCAGTTATGACCATTACGGAGAATTTCGATATAAAACCCGCCCAACTTTGAAAGGGGAAGCTTAAGAGAACCCCAAATTTCAGCCTTCCACCCACACGGGAATTTGGGAAAATTAGTGATGAGGAGGAGTGAGTGAGTGAGTAGTGAGTGAGGGTTTTGGGCTTTATTAGTATAGATATATATTGCGTAGCTGCACTGCAGTCAGTGCTTTTCTTTCCCAAGTAACCATCGCCATACAATCAGCCTTTTAATAGAGTAGCTTTATCTGTGCCGATTCCAAAACGTTAAAGAAATTGAAATATCTTCATAGTACATGTTTTTATTCCACTTAAACTGTTGAAGAATAATAGATTATTTAAAATAAGTTAAAGTTTTATCTGTATAACTTAAAAACATATTTTGCTGAATTTCACCTTATAAATGATAAGCTTTTTCTAATGCAGAGTGTTAGGAAAGGCTTTAAAATTTTGCAAGGGCTGGACACTGTCCAAATGTTAAACCCAAACCTTCCGGATCAGCTGCTGCTGTGGGTTACACCGAACAGTGATATAAATACCTGGAGGGGGAGTGAGAGAAATTGAAAAAAATGATCCGCTGTGGCAAACCCCAAAAGAGGGGCTGAAAAAAGAAGAAGAAGAAGAAGTGAGAGTAACAACGCTTAAAAATGGGGATTTAATACTATGGTTTTTCCCCCTACCATTATAGTAAAGTTAATTAAACGATGCATTACATAAAAAAAATGGTTAGTTTCGTGTATTTACAGTGGTGTGAAAAACATTTGCCCTTCCTGATTTCTTATTCTTTTGCATGTTTGTCACATAAAATGTTTCTGATCATCAAACACATTTAACATTAGTCAAATATAACACAAGTAAACACAAAATGCAGTTTTTAAATGATGGTTTTTATTATTTAGGGAGAAAAATCCAAACCTACATGGCCCTGTGAAAAAGTAATGTCCCTGAACCTATCAACTGGTTGGCACCCTAGAGCAATAACTGCAATCAAGCATTTGATAACTGGCAATGAGTCTTTTAAGCGCCTGAGGAATTTTGGCCCACTCATCTTTGCAGAATTGTTGTAATTCAGCTTTATTTGAGGGTTTTCTTGCATGAACCGCCTTTTTAAGGTCATTCCATAGCATCTCAATTGATTCAGGTCAGGACTTTGACTAGGCCACTCCAAAGTCTTCATTTTGTTTTTCTTCAGCCATTCAGAGGTGGATTTGCTGGTGTGTTTTGGGTCATTGTCCGTTGCAGCACCAAGATCGCTTCAGCTTGAGTTGACGAACAGATGGCCACATCTCCTTCAGGATTTTTGCAGACCATAGAATCATGGTTCCATCTATCAAAGCAAGCCTTCCAGGTCCTGAAGCAGCAAAACAACCCCAGACCATCACACTACTACCACCATATTTTACTGTTGGTATGATGTTCTTTTCTGAAATGCTGTGTTCCTTTTACACCAGATGTAAGGACATTTGCCTCCAAAAGTTCAACTTTTTGTCTCATCGAGTCCACAAGGTTTTTCCCAAAAGTCTTGGCAATCATTGAGATGTTTTTAGCAAAATTGAGACAGCCCTAATGTTCTTTTGCTTAACAGTGGTTTTGCGCTCTTGGAAATCTGCCATGCAGGCCGCTTTTTCCCAGTCTTTCTTATGGTGCGGGAACACTGACCCAATTTAGGCAAGGAGGCCTGCAGTTCTTTTTGACGCTGTCCTGGGGTCTTTGTACCTCTCGGATGAGTCGCTCTCGCTTCTGGGGAATTTTGGTCAAAGGGCCCCCCTGGGAAGGTTTTCCACCACTGTTCCATGTTTTGGCCATTTGTGGATAATGGCTCTCACTGTGGTTCGGGTGGGGTCCCAAAGCTTTAGAAATGGCTTTATAACCTTTACCAGACTGATAGATCTCAATTCTGTTCCCCATTTTTTCCCTGAATTCTTTGGGTCTTGGCATGATGCCCCGCTTTTGAGGTGCTTTTGGTCTACTTTCTGTGCCCGGCAGTCCCATTTAAGTGATTTCTGGGTTTAATCAGGGTGGCAGTAATCAGGCCTGGGGGGGTACGAAATTGAACTAGGTATGATAACCACAGTTAGGTTATTTTTAACAAGGGAAATACTTTTTTACAC